>NW_016690429.1:227175-252691 GCF_001604755.1 Lepidothrix coronata
GGCTGCACTGGTCATTGAGCAGGTCTGTGGCTACTGAAACACTCATCTTGTTCCCAAGGGAAGGCTGGTTTCAACTTTCATGCTCTCTACTGCACTTCATGCTGATTTTTGGAAGGGGAGACTATGAAATTGGGGTCATGGTATTTTGAGATGGATGTGCTAGAGATAGATGGGTCTCAATCTGCCTTCATCAGAAACTGGTACCAAATGGGTACAATGAGGATATTTTGTCTTGTTTATCTTCTGTGCAGTGTTTCCTGGAAGCCCAAAGCTGTTCCACCCCTCCCTTGTAGTTATGGCTGCAGGTCAGATAAAGCAGAGATGCTCCTTTGGATGAAAAGCAGAATGTTATCTTGGGCTGGTCTTCTTATCAAATGCTTCATTAAGAAATCAGGGTGACTTCTGGTAGTAAATTTGCATAGTGAATTAGGGATTCTTATCAAAAGAAGTAATTATGTTGGGTCTTCAATTTATCTTTGAAACTAATATATGAATAACTATATAAATAATAATTTGCAAATGACTCTTTTTGAAGCATATTAAAGTAGGAAGCAATATATTGAGGTGATTGGTCACACCATAAAAGAAAAAAATACAAAAAAAACTAAGCCCCCCAAAAAACCCAAGAAGAATTGAATTTAAGTAGGAAAATTTCCTTTTTAATGGGTCTGGATGTATCACAGAAGCCTGAGCATACAGCAAGGCTTTATATTCATGGCCTGCTTAACGGCAACCTATCGTTTGGCATTAAAATTGGAATCTGTGAAATGGTTAAGTGCAAGTTTAATCAAAATGGATTGTGGACCTACTCATGCATATTATTCTAACATTTTTTCAGCTTTCTGAGCTACGTTTTTCCTTAAGTTTTAAAATAATGCAGTGAATTATGCTGATTTCACCCTGATCTCACATTTTTTACTTTGCAGGCTCGATCAGCAAATTTTAAATCAAAGCATTTCCTGTGGCTTCTTAGATTAAAACAAAAATAAATAAAAAAATGCAACTCAGCTGTTTATATACAAACATGCAACAGTTATAAATGAAAGAATTACCCACAATGCCAGTGTAACTATAGTAACCAGCATTCACAAAGATCTATATTTAAGGTTAAAGCCAAATACATATTTGTTTCACAAAGACAATATCATTCTTGTAAGAGAACACAACAGCAAAAAAGGGCCTACAGATGCAAACATTAGTTAAGTGTGGAGTTTCCTATGAAATAAACTCTTGCCTTTGCTTGCAGTGTGTGTACTCCCAGGCTTCTCCAAGCTGCCAGAAGATAGAGGCACTCAAAGTGTTATCTCAGCACAAAGTCAGCTGAAAACCCAGTTTCCTAAACCCCCATCCACAGCAGTGTCCACTGGCAGAGGTCCCGCTCTGCAGAGTCCCAGTGCCTTCAGCAGGGTGGTGAGGGACACTCTCTAAACTGCAGCAGCTCCTGCACCCTCACACTGCTCTAAACACAAAAACATAAGGCGTTTGACTGTGGCAGAGCTGTTATTGATTCTAAGCAATGGAAAAAGAGAATAGTAGAAAACAAACAGAAGGCAGCTAGAGGAAAAAATAATGAGTGGATGTGCACTGTAATCAAAGATCCTTTAGAGTTTTGATACACTTTATGATGATGCTCTGTTAAGCAGAGGTTGGGGGTTTTTTTTTAAAGTCTATGGCTGATTGCAAGCAAAAATAACTACTGATCAATAGAAACCTCCACTGGGAACAGAACATTGCCTGGAAATGATCTTAGCAAAACTATCTGGCTTATTGCCCTGCAGGTTTATGCAACTACTCCTTCATAGTTGTTTTAATTCTTCTTGTATGCAGAAAAGTCACAGCTGGCCCATGTCCAGCTCTGTAGCTTGGTAGTTTCAGGGAATGTGAGGGTACAAAAGATGACTGTTTTCTTTACTTTGACTGCTTTTAAACACTGTGATTTCAGCTTTGTCCAAATATCCCACACTGAGACTGCAAAGCATTTGGGGCAGTAACAGTGTGTGGTGGGCAAAGGACAGGGGAGAGTTGGGAATCCAGGCACCTTCTGAAATGGGAGGTATCTTGATGATCCCAGCAAGAAAGACTCACCTGTTATAAGGAGAAAGGCACAACCATCCTGCAAGCCCTGTAGATCTGATACAGAGGGGGGGAAAAAAAATCATTCCCAGCCCCAAACCTGGTGAGTGGGGAAAGAACAACAGGCAGAGCCTGGGAATGCATGTTCTTCGTGCCCCCTCCTTTGTTAGTCCCCAGCAACACCTCTTCACAGGGCTCTCCACTGATCCTTCAGAGCAAGATAGGAGAAAACCCTCAGATGTTCTCTAGGCAGTTGTTTGCTTTATAGAAAGAAAGCAAAATGAATATGACCGGGTTTGTCTGAGATGAGTGTTTTCAAGCCTGGAAATACAATACAATGCTGGTCAAGGATTCTCAGGGTTCAGAATAATCTGAACCAGTGTTTGTTCCAGTAAAACTTAAAGCACCCTGTGTTTTTCACAGGACCCAGCTGTTATAATATCCTGTAAATAACCACTGTTGTCAGACTCGTGTGTGCATATACCTTTGTCCCCAAAGACTGGCTTCCTATTCCCAAATATATGTAGGAAATATTAGGGTGTAAAATGGGTACCTGAAAGGTTCAAATCAAGCCCCTGTGTTAGGGCACAAATTTACCAGAGTTTGGTGTGTCAACGTGGATGCTTAAAACAGTTTCCACTGTGGAGCAGCATGTGGGGTCCTGGTAGCTGGTACCTTCTCCATCTCCCTGGTCTGACTGATGTGGTGCCCAGTCACTGCTGCCTTGGCTGCTGCTATCCCCTGATGTAAGGAGGCTTTACCTGCAGTGAGAAGCTGTGTCCACATTGTCTCTGTGACTTTGAAATAAAGAGCAATATAAAGCAGCTTGAAATCAGCTGATGAAGGAAAAGGAGAGAAAGTAAACGTGGGTACGTGCAGGGATAGCTAAGGGTTGGAGGTGGAAGGACCCAGTTCATTAGTGCATTTCCATCAGATCTGAAGGAAAATTGAGTAAAACTGCAAATGACACATAAATAGAGAATTGAAAATACAAAAGTAGGCAACAGTAGAGGCAGGATGGAATACTTATAATGACATCTTTACAACATAAGATAGAAGTTTAACATCTAGTTCCTAAATCAATAAAGAATTAAAAGATGACATGCTTTACTCCAGTCAAATGGCTCTTTGAACTTCAATTTCAAATAAAATGAAAGCAGGTTGCCATGACTACTGAGTGTTACCGAGTGTCTTCATATCTGTAATAATTGCTGAATATTTGTAGACAAACAGTAGACATGTATCTTTCCCTTGAAAATTCAGAAGCTAACTAGTTGTTGATGTGAGTCCCCTGGTGTCTTTGTGAATAATTGGCTCAACATTAAGCTACATTTATCTCTATCCACACAAAAAGAGAGCTATTCAAACATCCAGCATATACACATCAAGCCCAAATGTCATTGTATGTTAACATACAGTATAACTTAATGTTACAGAGTTTCCCCATTTAGATAAATCAGGGCTGCTGACACGGTTGACATGATTTTATGAAGCTTGTCTTTGGACTGTTTGATCTTTGCTTCCTAAACTCAATAGCTTTTCACAGAGAAGTGGATCTTTTCAGCACAGCTGTGGAGTGCATGGAGAGTGTTGGCTTTCTTGGGCTTGTCAAGGACCTGTCACAGGACTGTTTTGTGCAGAGTTTGCCCACAGAGTTTGTCTCCTTTCGTCTGGTGGGTGGGAAATCACATCTAACAGGCCTTGCTTGTGATTTCTTTTTTCTTTCACATTTGTACTGACAACTGCAGTTAAACTGTTCACATGCAAAATGAGATGTGGAATTTCCACTCTCTTCATATATTATGCATATATACCCTATTCCATTTGCCTGCTAAATGCAGTACTTCACACTGTCATAGAACTAACTGATGTTTAATCCTGCATAAGCAAGCAGTGCCCCCAGTGAGGCTAATTCAGACACCCATAACTTTCAAACACATTACAAAATTCAAATTTTGATTAACTTGTAATCATCTATAAGTAACCAAACAGGGGTGTGTTTTTGGTTTTTTTTGTTTCGTTGGTTGGTTGGTTGGTTTTTTGCCTGTGGCATGCCCTTGAGAAGATCTGCTCCTAAAACTGTATGGAAAATACTTGAAAGAAAAAAAAAATCTTTAATAATTTTCCTACTTTTCATCCAATTTAGAAATATAATTAAATGTTAGGGAAACCAAAAGAACTGTTACTCCTCTCTCTCTTTTCTTTTAACTGCATCTCCAATAGCACAGGCACGGCAGTAAATAGGAGGAAAGTGGTCTGGAAAACCAGATTTTGTGTTGTTGGACTTGTTTGGACAGTTCTTTCTGTCATAAAGCATCTGAAAAAGAATTAAGAAAGCCCAGGATAATAGGGCACAGTTCAGTAAGGTACCAAGAGCTTTAAGCTCAAAGTCACGCAAGAAAATCCCTGAGAAATAAATGTATATGGAAAACAAACTCTGGAGGAATGTGGAAAATGATCAAATGTTCTGGGGGACTATTTCCCCTTCACTCCAGCAGTGCATGTCCTGTTCTAGAAATCAGGATTTCATATTCCTCATATGAAATTTTTGAACCTGTACATATGTGTTGCTCACCAGCAGTGAAAGCAGTAGAGTTCTTGATACCTAACTGTTATTAACAAAATTACAGAACTCCAAATCAGAGATCTCTTAAAACTCCTGGCAGTACCTAACAGTACAGGTCTGGATCAAATTTTACAGCAACTCTCTTGATTCATAATAAACCAAAGTCCAGCTTAGACTGTACTTAGTTCTGGAAAACAATTTAACCATCTACTGAAACCTAGTAGTAGTAAAATTATTACCTGCAGCTTGCTACCTTAAAGTCAGAAACCCTGTCTTATTTCCACCATCTGTACTAGGATGGGTCCAATTTATTTATTCAGGACTTGAGGTCTGTATATAAACCAAGTTTACACCCTACTCTATCTGCATAATTCCAATCAACCAGTAGTAGAAAAGAAGGGCTGCATGAAAGTCTTTGGCCTTCCTACCCAAGCTCATTATGCCTCTAAAGGGCACTTGGTTACTCCTCTAATCACTTGGACGCTTTCTGTCAAGCTGTAGCAGTCTCTGTTCACATTCCACTAGTTTCAAGTTCTCTCTCTTGAAGTTTGCTTAATTACATGAGTAGAATTTCCTTCCCCTTGCACAGCCTTTGGAGAAAGCTCCACACCTTCAGCCTCAGCATAAAATAACCCAGTCGTCCCCAAGCGATACATATTTTATTGGTTTTCTGACTGCAGTTCTCTGCTCTTTCTATTTACAACCTCTTCTCTTTCTTCACCGAGCCCATCACACCTCTGAGGTGAGGCAAATGGTTCTTTTGAAGAAGAATAGTTTATACAATGTTAATTATTCTGCATTTTCTTCACAATCCTGGATTTTCCCTGGTCACCCTGCAGAAGGCAGCTTGGATAGCTCCATGTATATTGTGCTTGCCACAGGCCCACATCGTCCCCTTTTAGCTCTGAGGGCCACTGGACAACTTTTGCTGGCTTTTTTTAGGGCAAGAGAAACTCAATCCATCGTGCTCAGAGCTGAACCATGAAACTGTTGCACCAATATGTGCCAACACCAGTGTTTCACATGTGTGACTCTGGTGTGACCAGGGGAAAAAAAGTTTTCTCCCAATTACTGCCAAAAATGTCATACCCCTTTCCCTTTTCATAATAAATGGCCTCTGCTAGATCATTTTAATGAGCACAATTTATGGTATTCTGAAGTTTTTTCTTGTATTATATATTGACCCCAGTGAATTAGATGGCAGTATAATTACATCAAATTCTAGACTTTGTCTCCAATGTATATGAATAATGGAAAAAGGAAATAAGCTGAAGAAGGGAATACATGGAATTAATTCTTTGAAGGTCCACAGACTTAGCATTTCAAAGATGTGTAAATCTTCTCCTTTTTTTACAGAGTTATTCCATTGTCTCAAAGCTTTTTAAGGTCAGAAAGTGCCACTAGAATCCCATTCTCTT
Source organism: Lepidothrix coronata (assembly GCF_001604755.1). Lineage (NCBI taxonomy): Eukaryota > Metazoa > Chordata > Aves > Passeriformes > Pipridae > Lepidothrix > Lepidothrix coronata. Next base: position 233,233 of record NW_016690429.1, read on the forward strand.
GTGTAGCAAAGGTCACAGGATTTCATCCAGCTGTTTCAGTGCTGAGCCTTGTAAACTCTGTTGAATAAGCATATTTACTGAGGCAGAAGTGAATGAACTGAAGAAATGAACTGAGTCTGCCCCTCTCAACCCGGCAAATCCCCTCAGTCCTGTTCCATTTTTACTCAAAATGCCAATCTTTTTATAAAAAGTATTTACATACATAGAGATGATGTCACTTCTGAGGAACTAGAATCTAATGTGTTCTTTGTAGAGAAGAAAACACATATGATGTACTCCTCTGAACACACATGTGCACACATTTGTCTCACGCTTTCTCTACTTGCCAAAGTGTCTCTGAGAATAAATAGTGTTAGTTCTGCAAACATTTGTAATCCCTCCATCATGATCATCTCTACGTCTATAATCAATTTGTTTTAGGCAACGGAAACTCTTCAGAAATTTCATAAAAGCTTTATAGATCAAATTTACAAGGTGGAGAAAATTCTAAGTTACATTTTTCCTTTGTTCCGGAAGTGCTACTTGTGTGTGTGTGGTTTGTGCTTATTTGTATCATTTCCTGGGGGCAAACCTTTGGTAAACTCTTTAGGATGTCTGCAATTTATCTCTCTGCTAGCCTGAAATACTGCAGTGAAAAGCAAATGCTTGAACAGGGAGTTTGGACCAGATGACCCACTGTGGTCCCTTCCAAACTTACCCCTTTCTGTGATTCTGTGAAGTCTTTGGGCCCCGGGGGACTCCTTCCCAATGAGGCAGGTCGTTGTGATTTGGTAGGAGCCAGGCTGGGATTTGAATGGTGTCAGGTGAGGGGCTTTTTCTGTAACCAAGAAGAGCAGAAACTCAAATGTGACTGTCCTGCCATCAGTACCGTGCTCATGAGCTGCTGCAGAGGAGCTCACAAAGGAACATAATTTAATTTTGATGCAGAAGGCATGATAGATAACTTGAAAAAATGAAATGTAGCATCTATGCTGCCAAATCTGTCAGTTGTGCACAGAGAAACATAAGAAAAAAAAAAGAAAAAAGAGGAATTCTAGACCCTGAACCTATGTCTGCAGAAACTCCTGATAAAACTCTAATTTTCATACTTAGGATAATTTCAGTACAGATTCAGATACATGAAAAGCTTGAAAGCCTGTAAACTATTTTGTCCATACCTAAATAGGTTCTCGAGCATATTATTACACCATATGGCACTATATGTAACTATAGGTAACACATTTGAGAGATGAGTTGTCCCTGCAATGTCCCCAAAAGGTTTTAACTGTGGCTCATCCTGGAAATAGGGATGGGGTTCCACATTGAGCAGGTGTGGTGTCAGTTCAGGGGATGTTTGTGTTGATATTTTGGACTGAAGCTGCCTTGCAAAGGCTGTCAGAGTGCTGCCAGTAGCGATCCAGCATGCTCAGGAGCAGGGCTCCTGCATTGGAATGGCCTTCTGAGTCACAGAAGGGTTAAGACCTCTAAGATCATCAAGTCCAACTCTCAACCCATTCCCACCACCACGGACACCATTAAACCACGTCCTCAAGTGCCACATCCACAGCTTTTTTGAACACTTCCAGGGATGGTGGCTCCACCAGTGCCCTGGGCAGCCTGTGCTAGTGCTTGACAACCCTTTCTGTGAAAAGGAATTTTTCCTAATATCCAGTCTAAACCTTCCCTGGTGCAACTTGAGGCCATTTCCTCTCATCCTGTCACTTGTTCCCTGGGAGAAGAACTGCAGTGGTGTGATTGTCTATAGAACTGGCTGCAGTGGGCGAGAGGGGAACCAGATCATCAGGCTAAGTTTAGCTACTGCTGCAGAAGCTGACGTCAAGGCTAAGCACTATTTAAAAAAAAAAAAAAAATTCTTCTCTTGTTTTAAGCATAAAATCTTGTTGAAAATAAGATTTTCCATGTCTTAATTGTAATACAGAAAGTGTCTTTTATTCTTCCTATGCTTGAGATAGCAAGGTAATTTCAGAACTGAAACTGATTGTCTCAGACATTCATGACTCAAATATTTAATCTAAAGGGTAAAATTCCCAGAGTACTTCTCTCATCATTCCTCAGTTCTATAGAGAATAAAAGCTTCAACCTTATATGATGTGATATTATTTCCATTATTGGTATTATGCTGGAGGCAAATATCCTTCAAAAAGCAAAATCCACTTCCCCAGCGTGCAGTAAGTTGAGCACCACAAAGGCCCAATCTCTCCTTTGCACTGTGTTCTGGAGATGCCTTGTAATCTGCTGAGAATTTAATAACAATTATTTTACTTCTTGTAGTGGAGAGCCTTTAAGATGTAATATAAAATATTCATCTGAAATCCGGTGTCTCCAAATTTCAGGGGCGATTTAGGACTGAGGGATGAGTTTTCCAGCTAACTGTAGAGTTTTAGTAGTATTTTGCCTCTCTTTATATGCATCTGTGTACCTCTCCACATGGGTGTGCAAGGACTTCCTTTGGCACCACTCTGATTTACTGTTCTAATATATGCAAAGGCCGTGATAAGTAATAGCTTACTCCTAAGCAGTTCATACATTTTTGGAGCCCTGCCTCAGGAAGTGGGAATAAAAGTAAGCATTTGCCTGTGTGGTAAGCAAAGACATGGAATTAATTTTTTCCAGTAACCCCTCAACTTCTTTATCTCCTTAATAACGCCTCCAAGATTTTCACATGGCCTGAGTCCAGTCGCTCTCATTTGAAAGTGCTAAGAGCTGCTAAACAAGAACTTCTAAGGAGCACACAGTGTAATATGGCAGACTGTAAAATATTCTCTGACTGAAAACAGTGGGTAATATAATGCACCTTATTTGTAATACAGAAGGGAGCACTTAATGATATCAAATTCCTCAAGTCTCTTTTTTCAGTTCTTAGCAAGTAGAAATCCCATTGACTTTATCACCTTAGTGGGGCTTGCAGGATTTTATCCGTCCTGTCTGATATCACAACAACATGAATATGGATCACTGCCTGTATTTAGTGTAATACAAGGGAATATGCCTTGTAATTATGCTGTAAGGCTGAGAGCTGTGTGTGCCTGAGCCTCAGCCACAGTTGTGCAGGCATGAGATGGATGCAATATCTCTACCATCGATCATTTCTAAACATCAAAGGAGATGGTGGGGAAGATTGTTACTGCAGCTGCACAAAGCAGATGCTGCTCCTACAGAAGGAACTTGTGCAAATATGTGTTTTCATAAGGGGAAGGGTGAGGACTAGAATAAATACATGAGAATTCAGGGACACATGGCTGATAATTGTATGATGGTACATCCATGGAGCAGCAAGATCAAAGATTAGACTGAAGCACTGAAGTAGACAAGGTCTTTGTATCACTAAAAATGGTAGCTTTCTGTATCCAAAATATCTTTGAAAAACATTATTTCTTGCATCTGAGTGTCACAACTAATTTGTAGATGACACATTTGGGCTTTGATCAAACAGAGAAACAAGGGAATTGAAGACCAAGAATAAGCAATCATGACTCAGGACTGTGCAACAGACTGAGAAAAGAGAAATCACAACCTGTGCCAAAGAATGTGAGCATTAATGTGTGCTTAGTCTGAATTTTCCATGGCAGTCCAAACCAGGAAAATGAGAATTCAGGCTAGATGCTGATCAGTTGCACAAAAATAGGCCTGTTATGACACAAAAAGGGGGATTTGTTTCACAGTAGTTTGAAGGGTTATAATACAAAGTTTACACCTGAGCTTAAATATCCCCTTACAGTCAAAAGCTTTGCATGATATAATGCACAGAGTGCTGCTACCAGGCAGCAGATGCTTGAAAATATTGAAAAAGTCATGTAAATAACACATGACAACTAAATAAGCTGTATAAGTTATATATATATATCTTGACATGCTAAGAAAAAGACCTAAAAGACACCCATAAATAAGAGAAACACCAAATTGTGTTAGAATAGGGAATAATTTTGCAGGAGATGATGCATCTAATTTATGGCAATGTTAGTTTTGGGAACCAGATTTTAAAACATTGAATTTAGATCAAATAGACATATCAAGCAGTAATAGATCCACATTAGTTATAGATCCATTTCAGGATTCTAATTTTAGTATTTTCAATCAGTAGAGAACAGAAAAATAATACAAATATTTATTAGCTCTGATAAAGAGCACAACTCTAATAAATTATCACAAAAGGTCAGCTCTACTATCTGGATGTAAGTGAAATCAGAATTCGGTGGGTGAACCCAGATTATCACCAAAGTGTGATATTTCATCGTAGAAAATGATCTGTATATGTAATTTTTTACCTAACTTGCAAATAGCTAGTAAATGTCAGAATATGCCAGATGACATTAAGAAACTTATTCAAGCAAAGATGGTTTAAAACACTTCTTAGTGCCTGTGGTGCTTTTAGATGGAGAGTAGAAGACATCACTCGCTTTCCTCTTGTTTTTGTGAAAATAACAGCAGGTAGAGGCAGAGCAGTTGTTCAAATGTACCTCCAGCTATCTGCTAACTACACATATCTTTCAAGATAGTCAGAGACTCCTGAGGAAAATACAATTGAATTTTAAATTCTAAGCTAGCTGAACTTTTATGCATATATATGTTTAAGAATGAGAATGTGTTTATACACATGCACACAGATTTTAGAGATATTCACTCCAAGTATGTGCAAATACATTCTTAAATGACATTATAATCTCCACTTAAGTACAGCATATGCCCTGCTCCAAAGTCAATTCCTAACACTTCTCTCATTCTCCTTTATTTGCTTTTTTCAAAGTACGTTGTAGGAGTGAAGTCACACTCAGTCTATGATTTTTTAGATGAAAACAGATAATATAATTTAGCATTAATTGGTGACCCTTTTATTATCTATTGCTTGGTCTTTCGAACAAACATGATACTGGCTACTGTTGCATGAAAGGCATAATAACAATTGCTGTTTGGTGACTGGAAATGAGTTTCTACAGCTTTAGAGAGCTGGCATTTTAGTTATCATTTAGTTAAATATTTTATTTTGCATTTATAGCATTTACTTGCAGCACTATCTGGCTTTTCCAGGGACAAAGAGTCTAGGAGACATCAGCATTCAGGAACAATTGTAGGACAGTGGAAAGATTAAAAAAGAATTAGAGGAACAGCAAGAAAGCAGCAGATAAGTAATAAGAGGCATAGTCTCTCACAAAATGAGGTTTCCACCTGTGATGGGAAGAATGACTAAATGTTGTGCTCCATCTGAAAAAAAAACCTCTCAGCCACAAACAGAAGGGCGAGTTCTGATTTTATTTGGTGAATAGTCTACAGTGACTGACACCTTGCAAATAAAGTTGGTGAATCAAAAATATCTCATTAGAGATACTACAGGATAATCTGACAAAGTTCTGGGGATGGACTATATCAGTTGTGTGCACGTTGCCATTAAAAATCTTTACATTTGGGTGAAAAGGCAACGTCTCCTGCCCCCTGGACCATTTCAGAAGGTGCTCATAGGGAGTTTATGGGGCTGGGGAAGCAGCTTATCCATACTGAGAAATGCTGGCAGCTGAAGAGGGTCCCAGCCCCAGCAGGAGAAGGTCCTGCAGGGAGGTTTGAAGTTTGCAGGGAACCTTTCAAGCAATGTGGGGCATCAGTTACCTTTAATGAGACAGGGCTCTTTATCTGGGCTTAAAATAGTGAATGGTGAGACACTAACAAGGTTCTTGTTTCTCTTAGTTAGCAATACAGTTAGTACTTTATTATAATAAAGACTACTTTTTGGACATGTTCTACATGAGCTTTAGAAGTCATTGGCTAAATCTAGAAAGCAGTGAAACCAGCTGAAAAACATCCACTTTTTAAACATTCTGCATTACTACCCAGCTCTTGTAGTAAAAAGGGAAAATCTCATCCAGACAAGGTAAATGCAGGAATCCAACAATCAAGTGCTTTCTGAAACTCTGTTTTCTTTCCAAAATAAAACAAGCTGCCAAGTAACTTTCAGTCATTCTTGCTGTGGCAATAGCCTTTCTCAAATAAATTGATGCACTATAATTTATTGACTCATCCCAGTAGAAAACTGTCTCCAGCCAGCCAAAGAACCTCTCCTTTAAGAAAATACAGTGATTTTAAGCATAGAACAGGGAGTTATTTGGCACTATGTTGTCCACAGTAGATCACTAGGAAGAGGTGATACAGTTGTTTATAAAGCAGTTAGTGTGGGATCCACACTGCTAAAAATGCTCTTTCCCAGGAATGATCAGTGCTTGTTCTTTGTGTAGGGACGAGTACAACTTTAGAATGGGAACTCTAGAAGATTACATAACATTATTTCTAGTGAAAATCAGATTTTAGGTGTCTTAGAAGAAATGTTTCTGTTTGTTCATGAGGTTGTACTTGAAAAACTTTGAGAATTATGGTTGTATAATTTTGTCCAAATATGTAAATACATCATGCAGGACCAAGGAGTTTCACCATGTTATAACTGATGCCTATGAATTTTCTTAGGAAAACCATGCAACACTACCTTTATTAGAGTATGAGTTTTGTCTGGATCCCTTTGGCTTCAGCAACCAGGGATGTTGATCTGGTGCTGCATGTTCCTTTGAACATTATATTTCATCCTTTCTTTCTCTTCCTTGAACTATTTTACTAGAAAATGAAAACAATAAACCCATTCAATCTTGGAGGTTAACACATATGGAAAGATATTTCTACTTGACAAATTTAACTAAGGAAAGACTCGGATTCCTGGGTGTGTGGTGGATACACTTTAGAGACTTTTTGATTATGTCCTAGTAATGGAATAATTTACAGCCCAGAACAGGGGGAAAAGGAACAAATCCACAAAATGAACTTTTAAATTCTACTTGCCCTCTTTCATTTAGAGGTTGGAAACCTTCACCAGAGGCTGAAAAAAGGCTGGACAGAGACAATGAAGGCAACTTAATTTCATGCAGTCCACATCCCATAAACAAAGCAGTTTTCAGTTTGAACAATTAAACCAGATGGAGTGAAGTCCTGTCCACATTTGCCAATTTCTTCAGTGGGACCAGGATTTTGCCTTGAGATTTTTTGTGGTAGACAAGGATCAAATCTCCTGTCAGCCTTTGCACTGTGAGCTGTCCCCGTGAGATAGGTTTCTTTTCAGCTACATTAATTCCCGAGAAGCATCTCAGAAAGATACTTTAGTGGATTTTTCTACATATTCTCAGAATAGCTGGGGAAATACAAAGTGAGCCAGAGACAGAAATATCTATTTTCTTCAAATTCATGATGCTACTGTATCTGAACTTCAGCTTTACTTTTCTTCTCCGTTCCACTTCTGTATGTCACTGACATCTAATCAGTAATCAGTTAATTATTGCTATTGATTCTACTGTATTATCAAAGAGACAGCTATTCCCTTCTGCTTTACCTGTAAATTATGTTTAGACACCCAATAATTATTTTGATAATAGTGGGTATAACGATGAAGAAATACCTCTTTACTCCATCTGCAACACGGGGCTTGAGACTGAGAAATTGAAGCTGAGTTGAGCTACAGATGTTTATTGGTGTTTCTGTTCAGTTAAACTGATGTGTGTGTGACCTGCTGCAATCAAAGGAAAAATCACAGTGGACAGAAGCTTGTTTGTGAAAAAAATCCAAGCGCAGGGGCATTAACCTCTTACTGTATTTGGGAAAGGGAATCAGCATCTCTTATCCACAGTCTAAGGTTTTAAAAGCTATATACAAGGGTGATAGCATTTTGCCTTTTCTCCAAATGCTTTTTGATGATTGGCATCAAGAATCAGACAGTGTGGTAGAAAGACCTTGACATATCCCTTAGTGACATGCAACACCTTGCAGGCATGGATGTCGTTCAGCAAAATTGGCTTTCCATGAATAAAATTCTAACACTTCCACATAGGACTCCTGATATCAAGTATCTGCCCTCCACCACCTCAGCTGTAATACACAGCCTTTCAACAACAGCCTGAATTCACAGGTCCCTCTGAAATATTGTCACTCTGACAATTATGTCTGTGAAGCTCGTGGTAGTAATAGTAAAACACAAAGTAAGCAGTGCACAGTCTTTAATATTACTGAGGAAAACTGTCAGAGTAGCCCAGTGGAGTTAGAGATATGTGGGGATGTTTGTGCATGCATTTAATGAACTGAGCTAAAAATACGCTATGAAACATATTTTAATGCTCGGAAAAAATACGGAAAGATGTACTGCTCATCCATAATGAACACAGATTTTCTGTAATAGGCTCTGTGAGTATAACACGGAAAACTCTCTATATCTGCACACAGACCACGGTCAGGCATGCTCAGCACAGATAATTGTAGACTTGGAGGGATGCTGATGTGCACAATTGCCCATTCCCCCTTGCATGTGCATCCAGAGTTTTCACAGGCTGACCTGCACAACCACTGCTAAAAAGTGTGTGTAGTTTGTGGTCCCTGCTGTAATATGAAATTCTTTCTCAGTGCATTCAGACCAGTCTTAAAGTTAAGACCTCCTTATATTTAGGGAGCCAAGACAAAACAAAGTTAAATAAAACTCGTGTAATAGTTTGTGTACGTGTGGGGGCTGTATGTGCAAATAATGGAACTATCATCAGTAAAGCCTTTGAAGCACTAGCACTATTTTAAAGTATTCCTAGAGGTACACAGAAATGCTTGTTACAATTATCTCTTATTTTTAATGTTAATCAATTAGCACTAAGAGATATATTTACCATAAATTAGATTTATTAAAGGTTTGTTCAGTGATCTGGTACATTTGGAGAAGTATGGACTAAAAAATTTTCACAAAGCACGTGCAAAGACTTGACTTAGAAAGGCTGATACAGTCATGGGTGATGGAGAATGTATAATAATGTATAGTTTTAGCCTTGGGGCCTTACTCTGTCTGTATATTCAATGGGCATTCAAAGTGCCATTTAAAGGATCACATCAGGGCTACAGGTAGCCCTTGTGGATGTCCCTCAGTACAGGGCTCTAATTAAATCCCAGCTACTCGATTCAAAACCCCGATTCATCTCCTGAGCAGAACATCTGCTCGCACGAACACGACCCCACGTGTGATGTGTTAACAACACTGTGCTCTGAGAATGAATAATGGATCTGTGAGGGATCATGTTAGTGAAGAACTAGGGAAGGTGATGTTGTCAAGATGTAAACTGTAGAGAGACAAGAGGACCCAGGGGAACGTGTGCTGAATTGTTTCTGGGGACAAGCAGAGACTGCAGAATAGTGTAACAGGAGTTCAAGCCCAAGAGGAAAGGAAGAAAATGGAAAAAGAGGCCAAGAATGATTAGAAAGCAGAGCTAGAGTAGTCCCAGGGGTGAGTCACCTGGTGACACCTCCTGCCCTTGTGTAGTGCGGAGGGAAAATCACCTCTCTGGTGGAGCTGCAAAGGGTGATGTATTATAAAAACATTGGTTATAGGGAAAAAAAATGTCAGAGCAAAATAGGTGTGCCCAAACTGGTGACTACTGCAAATCCAGCACACAAGGATAAAGATGGGGTGGGAAATACTGTATTAGTTACTGAACTCATGAAAGTCATTGTGAATATTTAAGATATGTCTACTGACAGATTTACATCACCCCTTCTATCATCAGTGCAAAAGCACCAGTGAAATCTAAAAGAGGAGCCACATAAAAGGTTTGAGAGACAAGGAAATAGCTTTATACAAGCAAAACTGACATGTTGGTGACCATGTACAGTAGAGAAAAACTCATGAAAAGGCATGAAATGGAACATGGAGTAACAGTTCTATTTGCAGCTCTTTTGATGAATGAGTGCAGATACCAAATAAATTTGTAAAATTGATGCAGGGAACTAGGTTTAAAATATTTATTAACACAGTTTGTAATGTATGTGAAATGTGTGGCAACCCAACAGCAAAACGGACAAAAATTACTACGGGTATTTTTCTGGGTCATTTGAACATCTTGAATTTGCTTATGATTAAAAATGCTCCCGAAGGAATAGGAGCTCCTATTCCCCAGAAAATAAGTGTGCAAGCAGCCTATATTGTAGTTGTCCCATTTATGGGCCTCTTTAATGTTCCTTTGAAGCCCTTTGTGTTTCATCTGTCAGAACGGGTGCAGAACAGATGATGGACAATTGTTCTGATCTGGTTTGGCAGTATTTATGTTCCAGCTTTGTACATGTTTAAGGGCCATTTAGCAGTGAATCTGGGATGCTCTGAGGGTCCCTCAGATGCGTGGGACATTCATCCTTAGCTTGAAGCGTAAGAACAAAGAACTTTTGGAGAAGGTGTGGCTGGCAGCAGAAATCAAAGAACTGGGGAATGTGCATGACAACTTTGACATTTCCTGCCTTGTTCTGTCCTGTAGCAGTGACTCTGGACAAGGCTTCTCAAGGCAAGCTGTCATATGGTGATGAAATAAATAAAACTGGGAGTGTGTACTTGTGGTGGTATTTCATAGCACCAGTTAGAGAACTTCAAAACTGATGTGATTTGACTATAAAGAGGATACAGACAGAGATTTGCTCTGGATATGAGCAGAAAGAAATGGAAATGCAAGACCCGCAAAGGGATATGGAAGTCCCAACACGTGATTTATGTTAGGTATGTGTGTCCTAAATAGCTTGGTGATTCTTTACAGTGGGTTACTATTTTCAGATGACTAGAAGAATGACCTCAGGGACATTGGGGCCATCTTCAGGAATTTAAAAACAGCCATACTGGGTCAGGCCAGGAATCCAGTATCTTGTCTTCAGTACGAGTTGCAGCACATGCCAAGGCAGAGCACAGGAGTGATAAACCAACAGGGGGAATCTCCCCCTGGACCTCCCCAGTTTTCAGTAGTTTGTGATTCAGGGATTGTATTTAATAACCCTTAAAGGAATTTTCTTCCATTTGCTTTTCTAACTGCTTTGTGAGCTCACAGAAAACTTTCAGCTCATGTGCCTTGTGTGACCCTTATTTGTTTGAGCCTTCAACTACATGTTCTGTCATAACTCCTGGATTTGTTGCTGGAAGACACAGCGAAAATTCATATTTTCCTGACATGTGTCAGTACCCTGATTACACACACCTCTTGTTCAGCACTCCTGAATAATATTATTTTCCAAAAAGTCAGTCTTACTTTGGTTAGAAACATTTAAATTTTGTTCATAACTTACATTAGTCACCACAGTTTAAAATTTACATTTTGGGCAAACCTAATCTCCTCATTAGGGGCTCTGGGGGTTGCATCAGTGAGCTGCAGTTGACTTTTCTTGTTCTCTTCTATTCACTTTATATTGCTATTTTACTGAGGTTTTTTAACAAGTATTTATTGGCTTCGTTGTGAATATGTTTCCTTTAAATCAAGAGCCAAAAGTATCGGGGGGGGGGTGTTAGCTTAAATATTCATTTTAAATCTAAATTTCTTCAAGAAGCTTCAATGCAGTTTTGCACTTTTCTTTTTTTGCTTTGTTGTGATGCCCAAGTGTTTACTCTCCCTCTCTTGAGGATCAGAAACACAGCCATAAAACCAAGAGCAGTTGACTGGAAAGCCATATGTCAGACAACTGGCCAGAGGGGAGCAGAGCCATCATCAGTCCATCATGCTGATGATCATCTGATGAAATTCACAGCAGGATAAAAAGAATTTCTTACTGAGTGAGGGTCAGTGAGTGAGCAACAGCAGCTAAGAGCTTGTTTGTCTCGGGCATTGATCAGTGCATATTTTCAATCATCTCAAGTATCATCCCTTTTGAAGCAGTCACAGTTAGGAATTTATTTAGGACACAAAACCTCCAACATAAACAAGGATTAATCTTGGAAGAAAACTCACAGAGACAGCAGCTTTGTGCCATTTCTTTTGTTTGTATAATTAATGTTCAACATTAAGTGTTCACTCAGCTGATACATGCATGGTACCAGCAAAGTAAATTCATTCAAATGCAAACAGTTTCTCTTGAATTGTTTTTGGAGCTATATGGTACATTTGTTCAGCTCCTTGGTAATACTCTAAAAGCTAATTACTCACAAGTATGTAAATATACATCAAGAAGTGCCAATTGGGGTTTTTTGATGCTTTGGGTTGAAAGAGCCCGAGAAGAGAGAACCATGACATTGCTGAATTACTGACAGTGCTGTGTTTTCTATTTCTTGTTGTAGCTCTTTGCAGTAGCTTTTCTGTTGTCAATCTCTACAATACTTTCTTTATCCAGCCTAGTTTTAAAAGAATTGGAATCAATGCTTCAAGTTCATGCAAATTTTCAGCTGAAACAAGTCAACAAAACAGTGATAGTGGGGAGGAGTCCACGGATGCCCAAGAGTTTTGATATGTTCAGAAAGCAGCAATCGGTGGAATATTTATACAAAAAAATAACAGACCCACAGATAGCTTACCTACATCAGCTGGGGATGACAGGCTTTGGATTGCTGCAATGAAAACAGGAATGAAGAAAGCAGGAAAGAAAAATGAGAAACCCGGGGCAACTCTGTCCTGTTGTGCCTCCTCCCAGCCCAGCTTTCTCTTGTGCTGTGCACTGAGCTGAGAGGTCTTGGGGTTAAGGGTTCCCTCCCTGACTGTCTCTGCTGCAGCTCAGGTCCAGAAGCCCAAATGCTACAGGCCAATGTCCTTTCTGCTCCATGCCCTCTCCACTGGCACCGTTATCCCAGATGTAAACAGGAAGATACAGAAATTTGCACTTCAGTTCTGATTAGTTGTGCCAAACATCTTGGTATTCAACTGTGCCAGCGAAATATCTGCACTCAAGGGCTCTCACCAGTCTTGTCTGAGTGCAAGGAACCGTGAGCTCAACTTTGCTCCTTGTAGGTCTTCAGCAGGAGGATGGGAATGAGAGTTATTTCTGGATGCCACACTGCTGGTACTCCATGAAGCTGTTCCCCAAGCATAACCAGGGAGCAGGGGGACAAAGTTTAAGCCTTCCAGATCTAGCCAGAACCTTAGATCTTTCAATGATAAATCTATACACTTAACAGTTATAGACTGGACAATGTCCAGTAATTTATCAAAGCCAGATAATTAATAATAATAATAGTAATAGCAGTAGGAGTAGTAGGAATAATAGTATTAACAATAGTAATAGTAATAAATTAATTGTCTTTATATAAGGGAACTCTTGGTTCAGGCTTTTAAGGGAGCAGTCAGATTATTAAGTCCCTCAGTCAAAACTTGTGCCCAGTAACCTCAGTATCCTCTGACATCACAATAATCCAGGACCTAGTGCTATCTCACTGAGTTAGAAAATTTCTCACAAGACCATTTCCTGGTCTGAGAAAGTCCTGCCATCAGGTTTCTGTTCTAGCATCATTAATTCACTAGTCTATCTCTCAGTATGAACCTGGGCTTGCATATCAGTCCCTCAGAAAGGTCTTTTAGTGTAAAATTCTGGTTCCAGCATGGCTGAATACTGTTCGTTGATGGGAAAAAAACCCTGATCCTGAAAGTATTAACATATATATTCAGGTATTGGAGATGTGATTTGTCCCACAGAGAGAATTATGATTTCTAAATAAGGGCTGCAATGCATGAGACTGTGAGAAGGTGATTGCAGTATTAAAGGAGGCAAAGAAATAAATGAACTTTCCTAATAATTTCAGTAACTTTACTTGTTTGATAAAGTGTGTAAATTATTGTAATTTATTTAGATGAAATTTGTGTATTTTTCTAGGAACACTGATTTATCAGAAAAAGAATTTTTGTGGTGCTTTCTGTGGGTTTCTTTTAGTGGTGATTGAAATAAAACCCACGTCCTAAAGCTATTATTGCAGCAACATGGATTTTCTGGCTGCATTACTTGTTCACAGATGGTTAGCCTTTGACATGGCAATGAGATTGTTCACTTCTGCAAGATGTTAGCACAGATCAATAAGAAAACTGTCTTACAGAGAGAACACCTGTTTGTCAACCAAACCTGCCTTAAAGGTGTTTCTGATATTACATTTCTCTTTGTTCAGTGGAAAGTCAGTAGTTTTCCTGGCTGCAGGGTTAAATTCCCTCTTTTTTTAGTGTGCACTTTGGTAGGAGAAGGCTCACAATGGAAAAACAGGGAAACCCACATCTTCACAGTGCCGGATATCTTGGCAGGTTGGGCTGAAAACTCTGTTCCCCTTATTCCATTTTGGGCCATAGGCATTGCAATTGCTAGTTTGGTTTTCTTGCATGCAAAACCACATCTTTCAAGTTTTAAAATGAATATTTGATGATGGCTCTATCCAAGTTGGGGATTATAGGAAACAGGCCCTCCAACAGTTTACCAATGATAATAAAATATTTGTTACAACAGATGTCACTGAAGTCCAAAACTCATAATAAAAAGGATCAGAAAAATTTGCAGGCCCAGGAAATAATGTGAATGGAACTAGAAAAAAAATCTGAACTAATATATATGGAGAAAAGAAGATTTCAGGTATTAATGCTAGAAAATCTCTAGCTGCTGCAGTGGGGATGAAAAAAATAGGAAAGCGATGGCATTTTCTCCAAACCCAGGAGGTAATAGTCTCTGTCCTTGTTGGGAACACTGCTGGAAAGCACAGAGAGCCATTTCAATTAGATATGGCATTGCTCTTCCATCTCAGACTGTTGGCTGGATTTTCTGTTGCATAGCATCTGTCTCTGTTTCTACCCCTTTTTTTCATTCCTTGTCTACTTCCACAGTGCCTACGTGCCTAAGCAGTAACAAATACCAAGGTATCTGGTAGTTTATACACTGATGCTTAAATATTCTTGAAACCTGATTAACTTGTGTTGGTTGTCTATGGTTTAGTTAACAGTACTGAAGAGCAGAGTGTAGATAAATGCTGGATTGGGAAAATAGGACAGATTTCCTCTCAAATGGAGATAATAATGCTCATCAACTTAAGAGCTCAGAATTTTTGTCACTATTAATAATAGTGTAACTGTTACATTACTAAGTGGAATTTTAAAAACATCAGTGTTGTCAATATGCTGAGAAGAGCTGTGGACATCATTAAGGTGATGGAGGCAGGATTATGAGGAAAGATGAAGAGAAGCAGCAAATGCACAGCTTGTCTAAGTGGTGATAATGATGATGGGGGATGTGATGACCATCTAAAACATATCTGACATCTGTAAACGTGGAACAGGGAATAGTTGTGTTCAGTTGGTCATAGCATTACAATTAGGGTTAATGAGGAAAACTGAGCAAAAGAAAACAGAACATTCTTGTGATGTTCAGCCCAATGGCAGATCACATTAAACGCTGGAATGGAATCTTCAAAGGATCCCCTGTTGCACCAGCAGAAGTCCAATTGCTTAAATAATGGGAAAATAAATCGAGCAAGATGCTCATGAGCGTGTGGAGGAAAACATTTCGACACTGGGAAAGACCTGGGCAAGATGACCTCTTTTGCTTGTAATTACCAGAAAGAGTTGGCAGAGAGGTCCTATTTCTAGTTTGCAGGCTTTTCTAATTTTTCTTTTTATTTGTAATGAGAGGTCAGTTTATAGTCAACACTATCCAAAACTTTCAAGACTGGAAATGCAGGCAGCTGAACTGAGGGTTCAGAGCATTAGGGTGGTTTCTCTGGTGGGGCTCACCTGGAGCTGCACACCTTGGATGCACATGAAACCCCTGGGGTGGCACTTGAACCTGAGCCCTCCGAAGCAAAACCTTTGGGGTTGAGTGAAATGGTGTTTTTCCAACTAACTCCAAAGTGGACAGAGCTGGACATGAATCAGGACAAGTCTATGAAGAACGGAGGGAAGGAGAACTGTTTTCATGCAGTGCTGTGTTTAGCACAGCATCTGCAGCACATCAGACTGGCTCCTTCTCCTCGGGAAGCTGCAGTACATGGATAAGGACATGTACATGTATCTTTTTCTTTTTACATGATTGCTTTGAAATGTATCACTTGGTTTATTTTGGACTAAAAGTTGAATTTATTTTTATCTTAATATAAAATGGTTCCTTTGTGATCATAAGAGACTTCGTCTTTCAAGACACTTTCTCCTTTTTGATGAGGATGGGAGCACAGCATAAAGTTTATTGGCTGTAGTGCTATATAGAAAGAAACTGGAAATCACTAACTAAAAGTAGTTGCATCACATGAATTATAACCCATCCTGAGACAGGGATTTTATCTTGAATTGAAATTTGTTGATGTTGGCCAATGAAGTGTCAATGTTTTTCATCAAAAAGGTTTTAGTTTTTAAAAACATTCTGTTTTAAAAGCGACTTTTAATTGAAAAATCTGATTCCAAATTCTCAGAGATAGTGTTTGGATTAATACTGATCATCACCAAGGGTAAACAGGGCAGAGAAAAATAAATGTGTTTTCTGCCTGGCCTCTTGGGTTCTGCTTAACGGCAGAGCTCCCTGCATACTGCTACTGTTTAGCTAATAAAAAATAAATTAATATGAGTTTCAAGCCAGTGCTGTAATGTGTCACATGTTGCTTTCAAAGTAGGAAATTATTTGCTCACTAGATTTCATGTATTTCCACTCAAGTATGCAGCCCTTTTTATTCACATTATAAGGCAACAGAGTGAACTGAATTGGACATGTATTCAAAGGAGCAGTACAAATCTGAACAGGAGCCAGGTGATCAATTATTAGGAGGTAGTACTGCATTGTGTTGTCCACCAGGAGCTTCCAGAGAGAAGAGAAAGAAATTGTCAGAGAGAGAAACATTCAGTGCAGTTACAAAAAAAGGTAAAGGGAGAAAGACTGGGGAACCAGAATAAATCAGGGTTACAATTGTATGCAGGGAGCTGGAGCGGAAAGACAGAGCAAATCAAGGTGACAGGAAATAAAATATTGCCCATCAACAGAAACAGGGAGGAGAGACATCAAAACATGGGGACTTACGCAAAAAACAAACAAACAAACAAACAAACAAACCAGCTCAGGATAGTGACTTTGGGAAAATGTAGGGGAAAGGAGGTTTGGGAAACGTTTAAAGTAATATGGAAAAAGAGAAAATCAGTCAGACTTGCTTTATTTGAGATGAAGGTCACCAGAACAGAACAAAACAAATAAACAAAAGAAAATAAAAGGAACCAAAGGTTATCATGAAATAAAATATTGGCATTGTCCTCTCCCTTAAATTTCAGTGAGGAGAAGGCAGCCACCCTTCCACTCAGGCTTCCCACAGAAGTGGCTGCACTGATGAGTTAAATTTTGAGAATATTATGGTCCAAATCCCAGGTCATCCTCTGCTTCCCCCCTCCCCCTCAGCAGTGGTTTGGTCCTGACCAGAGGTAAAACAGCTCAGTCATGCTTAGGTTGGAATAGAACGGATCATTTTGAGAGAGGATTTTTTAACTTGTTAATTCATAACCACAGTATAGTAGTCTGAAAGTTAAAATATTGCTGTTCACATACCCGGTCCCTAACATTTACTGAAGTGCTTGGCTGTGCTTGAAGCTAAATAAGGTTCAGTAATGAGCGTGCTATAAATTCCTTAAACTGGAGACTACCAGGTTCTTCTGCTATGGATAATGTATGCAGTGTAAAATGCTTTCCATGCAAAAACAACTGATTGCTTCTGTGCCTTTGGTTCCATCCTCTGTCCTTCTGTACCATTGTGCAGCCAGCTCCTGGCAAAGGAATCCTTTTGTACTCAAATGCAGGACCAGCTGCTGGTGGTCACGGTGTGAATGACTCTAGAAATATAAGGGGTGGGATAATGGGCTCACTTGTCCAAGGAAAAATGACTGGGAAATGATTGCTTGGCATTGCTCAGCTGCTGCAGAGGACAGGATTTACTGCTGCTGCTCATAGCACTCAACACCTTACAGTGACATTTGCTTCCAAGTGCTGTAACTTACAGTCCTTTGTTTTCCTTTTCATGGATTTTGTAAGAGGTGGTCAACCCCACTGATGAAAATGTTGCTGCCACTATAGCAAGGCAACTCATCTGTAAGAGATCCCATTAAAAACACCTCCACTTTGATCCCACCTCAACATCTCAGTTTTATGCTTTGGCCAAATTCGTTTAGAACAGTTCCTTCTTGTTATTTTATTTATTGCCATTCTTTGGCAGATTAATGCAGCGTCTGCACTGGTTATAATTCTCTCTATCAGTCTGTCTATAGTATCTCTGCAATCCCAGCTCTTCATCACTGTACATTCTTTATGGATCACATTACTTTCACCACTCCTTATCTAACCACTTCATAAAAACCACCTCACACATTTATAAAGCATGACAAGAGCATTACCATAAACTATGTTACTGTGCTCAGTAAACACATCATAGGCTCTCCATAGGCTAATCACCTTAGTGGATAAAATTACCTGGGGATGAATTTATCTGCAGCCATCGTATCAAAGGATGAACTGTATAGAACAATGTTGTTCTGCTTTTCCACAAGAATTTAAGATCTCTGCATCATTTTGTCAGGACTGAAAGACTGGATTTGAAAGTTGGCTATTGCCAAGCGTCTTTGTAATCAGTGGATTAATTTATGAATATTTAAAAGAAATCCTAAAAGTGTGAGATTTTCATATATCATCTGAAAAAATAAAGGGTGTGTGTTATGAGTGTAACAAGCAATTTTGTGCCTCTTTTGAGGTTGATCGAAAAATTAATGCAGTTTCCCAGTTTTGAAGAGTAGTCTGAAAATAAAGGCATTTAGTGAAAGCATTAGTGAGTTTTAGAGATCTGTAAACATTAAGGTGCTCGGGGAAAGCCTGTTGGGCAAAAGCGAGACTCAGGCAGGACCAAACAGTGCTTGCATAGTTGACATAGAATAATTTCTAAATCCTTTCTTAGTAGCTACTTCTCATGCACATTTCTATAGTAATTTCTCATCAGCAGCTGTGACTAAATCGCTTTTTTCTTATCGACTTAATTATTCCATCCAAAGAGAGAGTTGTCCTGTGTGTCTTTTCTGAGACTCATTTAACTTAACTTCAATTCTTCTGATGCCTTTTGCTGGCAGCATTTAAAAGAACAACATTTTGAGGCCACAAGAACAATATTCTGTGGTTCACTCAAATTTTATTGTTAGGCTATTTTCAAGTTTAATTCCACTTTGGATTTTCACTGTTCTCTGGCAAGGAACTAGAGATGTCCATATTGGAAATGTTCATTTCTGTTCAGCAGTAGAAATGTTCATTTCTCCACAGCTTTGATACCTAGAAATTTGTTCTGGGCAAGAATTGTGCAGCTGCAAAGCAATGATCAGAATAGCACAGCAGGTCTTTTTAATCTCTAGTTTATAGTGCTGCCTGCAGTTTAAGTTATAGGAGGAGCACTGCTTGAATGCAGACATATTGCATCTATTTTGTCCAAACTTTTTTTTTTTATCTTCTCTGACATGTCAAACATTAAATTTTCCAAACCACCCAAGTGACTGAGAGCAAGATTTTTTAAAAGATACTTACAGTTTTTATGCTCTACTATGCTAGCATACATCATTTAGACCAAGACATCCTATTTACAAGTGATATAGACCTCTAGGAGTGTCATATCTCACTGAAGTCAATTAAGTTTAGAATCACAATGCTTATTACTTTTTGATATGGGACTTATTTCTCAAAAATAACATTTTTCTCTTTTTGAATT
>NW_016690429.1:253296-268919 GCF_001604755.1 Lepidothrix coronata
ATGTGCATAAGAATAAGGTCCTGTGCAAATTCCTCAGGAGATCAATTTGCGAGGCTCTTTGGTAGGAAAACCTATTCTCTGGTGTGTATGTTGGTTTGATATGGAAATCCATAAGCCAGCCCTAGATCCAATCACATCCCATATGTTGGTGTGCTCAGGGTTTTCTTTGTGAATTCAAGAGTAGAATCCATACCATTTCTCCTTTACAAAAAACCAGCATTTTTAATTTCTGTGAATAAACCAGTTCGTGAGGATCAGAGTCTATTCTCGGTGTAAGTATAAGAATCTGTAAATCTCCCTGATAAAAACCCTCCTGTGGCTGATGGCAGAGAGCATTAGTAGAAAATTTTAAAAGACTACAAATCCATGTGCTAATTAGAGCTTTGCATATCCCTGCTTCCCCTATTATACTGAAAGGGAAATAAAATACAAATGAAAAAGAAAAAGAAGTTAATATTGAACTGAAATATTAAAATTCTTCTGAACAAAATATTTTAAAGATACTGTTTTCTTCTAGAAGTTCCTTTGGTATGGACTTCTGTAGAAAAGCTTGATTTCATAAAAATGGTCTTTTCTGTCAAAACTGCTCTTAGAAAGTTAGCTCATGGCACCATAAATAACCAGAGATGCCTGTGCTGAATGCACATTGCCCCTCTTAGCTCATGAATTCTGACTCCACAATAAGAACTTTGGCTCAGTATGAAACGAATTTCCAGGTGTAACTGACCTGCTTTGTCCAGCAGCTCTTCTCCAGACTCTGACATGAGTACAATAACTGGAAATAGGGGTGTTGCACCAAAGACACGGAAATTGGGGCCTGAACCTACAGGATCTTGCACCATCCACCTGGAGAGAGTCCTGTGGGCTCTTAGCTGTGCTATGACCTCCATGAAGTCACTCTTTTAAGTGACCTAAACATCAGAAGAACCTCAATATGGTTTTGAAGTTTAACACAAGGTGCATTTCCAAAGGAAAATAAATTTCAGTAGCCACTGTCCTCAGGGAAATACTTGTTCTGGTCTTTTGCAAAAAAATAGCAGTTTCTTTAGAGGAGATACCCTGTGTCTCCACAACCCTTTCATAGCAGGAACATTTGAGAAAATAATATCCCAACCTAAAACTTAATGACCCACAGTGGGAGTCACATTGCTGCTGTTGCACGGTCTTCCCCAAATGAAAATAATATATAGCTTGCATAATGAACAATGAAAATACTGAATATTAATGAAAATATAAATAGAAATTTAGGAAACAGACCACTGCAGTCTATTCTGATCCACTGGGGGGGAAAAAAATCCCATATATAACCAGGAAGCTTGCAGAGAATGTGTGGAGCATCACAAATTCTCACAGTTAAGGTAATTCCATACATAATGAGCATTCCATTAATCTATTTGTATCAGTTATCATAATGGGAAAGAATTAAGCATGGTGTAATGCTAACATGCATTACTTAAGTCAATTTTTTGACGATACCTTTGTGTTATACCAAGATCATGGGCCAAATTCAGCTGTTTTGTGGCCTTATTGGAACTGAGAGCACTCTGGTAGGTGAGGTGCAGTTAGCCTTGACCTCATAAAAATGAGTGAAAACCACAAGCCCTCTCTGATTGCTCTGCAAATGCATCCTGTAAGTTTGATCCTTTTCCTTCTGAAGCAGATGCAGAAAGTCAGTGGATTACATGTAAAAGAAAAATTGGAGTGTAATTGCACTGTGGCTATGAGGAGTCTTTTATTTGTTCACTTATGAAGCTGCTCGTGGAGTAGCATGGGACTTTGTTTTTCCATCTGTTACATATTCCTGTCAGAAGCAAAAACGTTATTTTGTAAGTACCATAGTAGTGGCTTATTATTTCTTAAAGTAAAGTATAGTATTTTCCCCTGTGCACAGTGCAGTCTGTAGTTCTGGCACATTAGCTGGCATAAACATTTTGATTAAAGCTTATGAATGTATTAATTACACCTGGGAAGTTTCCAGAGCTTATTCAAACTGAAAACTCTTTAAACTGCAGCCCCCAAACCTGAATTCTTTGCAGTAAATGTACAAATGGCTGTTGCAGAGTTGTTTTTTCTTTCCCTTGGATGTTTGTATAAAGACACAAAGTGGCAAGGGGGCAAATTCTTTTACCCATTAGTTTCTGTAAGCACTTTGTCAGAAAGACTGGAAGTGTCTGAAGAATTTTTACTGTCACACTGTTCAACGTTTGCTTGAAGTCTATAGAACTTTAATTCTCTTTCAAATTTTCTCTGATCTCCTACTTCTAGCAGCATCTACATATACTTAGGCATTTATCAGAATAACATATGGGTGTATAACCTTAACATGGTGATAGCATTGGCACAAAGACTGGCTAACTGAAGCTGTATAAATAAATAAATAGTTATCATAAACCAGCTATGGTCCTAATGAACTGTCTGGAAGTGTTGATAGGATTGGTCCATATGATTCCTTTTGCTTGTATTCCCACAGTGAATGGCTAATGGTGTAACAGAGTCAGAATTGGCCAGCAAAGCCTATGAAGTTGTTTGGGTATCACTGTTGTGTCACAAGTAACACGAACAAGTTCTTACAACAACCTTCATCTGGATTAGGCTGTGAGGAGCACTGACAACGAGCCAGAAGCAAACATAACAGAGGATCTGAATTCTAAAATCACTGGGCATATGACCCTGAAAATAAAGGCGTCTCTTATCTACCAACCGCCTGTGCCGCTGCCAAACAGCGCGAGCAGTCTCACCTCGGCGATGCTGTGCTCCTGCATTCGTGCACACACGCACTCATTATGATTGACCTGCCCTAGGAAGGTCCATTAAGTGGAACTCATTTCAAGCACAGATGGTCCTGAATAGCTTAATGTCTGTCTGGTGGCCAGAATAAGTGATTTCTTGATGGCCTTAGACTTCTGATCACATACATGCAGCCAAGGAGGAAATGAAAACATGTTTATCATTTTGATAAACAACCTCCCTCATTGCTGCAGGATGCTCCACGTAACTCAGCAGAGTCAAATACTATTAAATTGTCATCACTGTCAAAGAGAGAACGTATAAGTTTTGTTACCTGAGTCATAGTTAATGACTTCCAGAATGTATAACACAAATCAGCAGTGCTGTTTGCCTTTTTTATGTTTGTTTACTGATAAGTTCAGGCTTGGCTAGAATACAGAGGCGAGTTATAATTTTGAAGTGCAAAATATGCTTTTATTATTACCCCTCAGCTAGAGATATAAAAAACAGAGATGACTAGAAGATGGCTTTTTGGCTTCTGCCAGGCTTGCACTCAGACCTTATAGGTGATTAGATATTTTAAATCACAACCTCCCACAGCAGACTCATACTTACAATAAAATATTTCACTCTGCAGTGTGTAAACTCAAGGTGGCTTTATAACAGAGACAAAAAAAGAACACAATTCCAGGAGTTTGCTCTCCTCCAATTAGAATTAAACTGTTAGCAGGGGTAACAAACAGTTGTCCCTGTTTTACAATAAGAATGCTGTGTTGTTTCTACAGTTTTGTATTTTAAGCCTATGCAGAACAAAGATTTCTGGAAGGTCTGGAAATATGAGCAGAGTTGCAATGACACAGAGTTGCTACCTGCAACATCCCAGAATCCTTCCTTGCAGCCAGTTCTGTCCCTCTTGCTTTGGTAGGTGTCACATTTTCTTCATGCAAAGTTGAGGGCATCCTGTGCACTGAGTGCTCAGAAAGGATCAGCTGTTCTTACTATCAAGTCCTGCTAATGTTTGGTGTGAAGAGGATATAAGTCATATAAGGATGCTTTCATTCATCTCTGAAGCTTCTTGAAGGAAGATCAAAGCTCTTCCTGATCTGCAAGTTCCTATTCCGTTTCTAATCTTTTTCTGATTTTCTTGGGGCAGGAGGGAATTATTAAAAAAAAAAAAAATATATATATATTTTTCTTGTCAGGTGGATAAAGCAGCCACTTCATGAAATGTAACTGTCAACAAAAAATTTAGAAGACACTTACTTAGAGGATTTTAGGGCCCTTTCCTCTCCTTTTAAGTTCAATGGCAAATCCCCTATTGACTTGAATGAGTTGGATGAAGCTGTTACTGTGGAATCAAAGCCAGAAGCTACCACAGCTCAATAGACCATAAGCTTCCAAAAAAAAGACATTTCTGGGTTTTGTGACAAAGATTCAAACTTTACTGCACTCACAGCCTATCAGGTCAATAATTCACATTCTTTTTTCAGGACTCCCAGCACTGTAATATCTCACCAGGTCTTCCATAATCCAGATGAACTACTGAGAATAAAAAAAACACTGGCTCAGGAGCTGAAGTCCTCAGATGTTGGTATTAGAGGATTTCTTGGTGCTCTCCATCCCCTCCCCCCAAAGAAGAAGTAGGAAATAAAAAGTAAAAATCACAGAATAAAAAGGTACTTTGCTTATACATCTGAACATCTTAAATGGTTTTCAGTGGAAACTGAAGACTGATTCATGTTCCTCTCCCCACTCTAATTAGTTTCCTCATTTATACACTGAAATAGAGCTTTAAGTTGAATGTCCCAACCCCATTATATTTGTGGTATATAAATTCCTGTGAATAATGTAGTCGAGGGTGTGCTTTTTCAATAAGGTTTTTTCCTAGTCTCACTGTGTCCATTTGTATCTGTCTAGGTACCTCTATTCCCATTTTGTATATGGCTTTTTAAAAGTCTGACATGTATATGCATCATTGGTAAAATGTATACCAGCAAAACACATTGCATGCAATGCTACTCAGCAGTCATTCACAGGCCAAACATGCCTGAATGGAAAAATCTGATCCCAAAAACAAATTTTCCAGGAAAACAGGGTGTGTACCATGCAGAACTTTCTCCATGTGAGATGAATTTTTTTCTTCTGTTGTCAGCACTGGTAAGGGTCTTCCTATTATCATGATTATTATTATTTGCACATAGTTATAGTCCATGCAGATAAAACTTCCAATTAATGGACTTAACTGTCTAGCAGTTAAAAAAAAGTGTTTTTTCATTCCCTTTATAGTTTCATTATGTTTTGCCCCTCCTAAACAGCTATACACTTTGAGCTAAATTCTTTATTGCTTCAGCAACTTCAGCTTCCACATAACAATTAAAGGTGTTATAAAGCTCCTCCACCACATCCCATTATTTTGAATAGATAAGCAAATAAGCACGACTAGCTCATGTGGTTATTAGTACTCATACAGCAAATTAATAGAGAAAATTAAGCATTTAGGTTATTCACAGATATTTACCATGCAGTCTATGTAGTCTAAAATTAGAAATGCTTATTACTGTGTACATTATCTTTATTGTTGGGTTTGCAATCAATAAAATCACAAATCTTTCTCCTCCTAGGGCACGACCATAAGATGGATTGAACCAATGAGGATCTTTTCATTGCTTTCAATATGATTTGGATGGGGGAACAGGGAGTTTATGTGAAGGATTACTTCATAGCAAATGCAAACATTTGGGGCTGAGTTGATTATCACAATTCCTCTTACTCCTAAGAGACACTTCAAAGACCGTTTGTCAGATGATGGCTCTCTGTATTGTTGGGATCTCTCTTCTCTGACACCTATTGGCTTTCAAAAAGCTTGTGTCAGCAGGCCAAATGCTCTTGATAACTAATACATGCAGCAGCATGTCTGTCCAGATGACTTAAATATTTACTACATAGTCTCATGCTTGCAGACTCATCAGTGCTGAACCCCATGACCACATAACCCAAGCTCTTTTGCCCTAATGGATGTTCACACACTTCTGTCCACTGACTGACCCTGGAATGTCAGGGGGTTTAAAATTTAATATTACAAAACATTTCCACACTTTGTGTGTGTTCATTCGTAGCTGTTGTACCTCTTAATGCCCCAGGGACACCTTATGACACATCACAATATGACTTTAACATTCAGGCAAGACATTCCTCCCTGCCCACCTACCCCAGTGCTTCACTACAGAAATGTCACATTTGTAGAATCCCCAGGTAACAGGACTCTCTCCTGAGCTGGGAGATGCCACTGAACTCCCAAACCTCTACCAAAACCCTTTCTTCACAGCCAGACCTGGATCAGCATCTCCACACTGCTTATCCTCCCACCTGGCTGCAGGGTACTCTGGTGTTTAAAAGCTCTTGATATTGTTTCAAAAAGAGTGAAAGCCAAAGACATGAATAATGTGGTATAGCAAAAGCACTGTACTGTTAGCAATTCATAATGGCATGAAGAAATAATGCTGTTCTGGAAAAGCTTCTTACACATCCTGTGCTTTAGTGGGCTGTGCATGAGGTTTTGTACTAAATTTAAACAAATCCTGCCAAATTTATGCTGCCGTTTCATAAAGTGGCCAAATATCTGTGGGGAACAGACTGACACTATTAAACACTCAGTGATTATGAGCTAAATACAATCTTAACTGAGGAATGGAGAAATTACTTGGGCAGTGCATTTGCCCACTTTGGTGTTTGTCTCCTTGCACTGCAGCGCTGAGGTGAAGGGGAATGGCACACCTGACACGTCATTTCTGTGCTCAGCATATGCCACAAACACCAACTATTCACAGACCCAAAGCCACTGTCTATCTGTCTATCACACCTCTGTGTTCTCCATCTAATAAAATATTGCAAATGCTCATAAAGAACAATTAGGGAGAAGACAAATTAAACCTGGTGATCTTGCACACAATGGGAATGTTTCCTGCCTTAAAACTGCCAATTTAGTGAGTGGAGTAGCAAAGGGAAGTGCTGTTGGGCCACACTGTGATTTGGAGAGACTCATTGTCATTCCCTAGGGGCTGAGTGCTAGCACAGAATCAAATATTTGGAGAAAAATCTTATTTCTAGATGAATTCCCTTAGTCCCTCTCCTTGTACAAGAGAACATTTGTGGAAGAGGCCTCCGTAGTTACAAGCATAAAATCAGTCAACAGTTGTTGCACATTTTCTGTGGTATTTCACCTACATTTCTTCAAGCCCAGACCTTGACACAGTCATTT
This sequence comes from Lepidothrix coronata, assembly GCF_001604755.1. Taxonomy (NCBI): domain Eukaryota; kingdom Metazoa; phylum Chordata; class Aves; order Passeriformes; family Pipridae; genus Lepidothrix; species Lepidothrix coronata. The sequence continues at coordinate 260,282 of NW_016690429.1, forward strand.
TTAGGCCAAAAATTATGTGGATGTCAGAGAAGCTTCTAATATAAGACAGGCAAAGGACATTTATCTACATTTTCTATTGAAAATGAGGTGTAGCAGTACCTGGCTGATTTGGGAGCATGGTAATGGGAGAAATAACATCATAATCCCACTTATATAGAAGCCAGACAGAGTCACAGGCAGGAGCATGCCTGGGTTCTTTGATTAGTGCTTCCTAATCAGTGTCAATATTCTCTTTTTTCTTCTTTTCTTTTTTTTTNTCAATATTTTTTTTTTTTTTTTTTTTTTTTTTTTTTTTTTTTTTTTTTTTTTTTTTTTACCAGAAGGAGGAACGTGTGAAGTTATAGCAGCACACAGATGCTGTAATAAGAATCGAATTGAGGAAAGATCACAAACAGTAAAATGCTCCTGTCTACCTGGGAAAGTGGCTGGGACTACAAGAAACAGACCCTCCTGTGTTGATGGCAAGTACCTCCTCCTGTATATATGTCTCTGTGTACTATCCAGTAGACAGCTGTTAGTCTATACATTATGCATAGGAATTTTGTTTTGTTCTTTATTTAACAAAACACAAAACTCTATAAGCATGAGTATATATTTAGACCACCTTCCTGCTAAGTTAGTGTGTGGTTCTGTGCACATGGGTCATGTTAAGATTTATCAAAAAACTGGGAGTATAGTACCAAGTATAGGTACTTTGATAAGTATAAGAGATTCTGGGGCAGGATCAAGCCCTTAATAAATAACTGGACAAAATTTTTCCGTGGTGTCACTTCATGGGGCCCTGTCGGTGCCACATTATTTTTGATTTGTAAATATTTCAAAGGACAACTGCCATTCATTTTGATTTCATTTGGAAAGTCAGTGGCAAAATAAGAAAAAGAAATGAATCTTGTGTTCTTGTCCTGAAACAAACTTTAAAGAAAGCTGGAAACAATCTTTGCCTTTTGAAATCCAAGGTGCTGTTGCTTGTCACGGGGATTTTTTTGGTGAAGGAAAAGCATCATGTTATTTGTGTCTGGGTTTCATATCAGGTGTTTGAGTTTCATATCAGCTCTAGCTGCACGGGGTGTTTTCCTCTCTGGGGCTCCCCTGCCGTGGCTGCAAGGTGAAACCACTCAGCAGCTGGGGAGGGAAACAGGGCTTGGAAGTGCTTAGCAAAATATAAATCACATAAGAAGATGGGGAGTAAGTGGTACTAATCCCATTAGTTACCCTTCCCGAAGAAGCTGCTCTGAGTTGCAGAATCCCTCTGTGCAGCAGCTTTGTGGAGTATCTTGTAAAAAACCCCTTGCTGTTCTTTATGGTCAATGTCCTGTGCCATTGTTTGTGCCAATCCCTGGCCCAGAGGTGCTTCTAAGAGCCACAGGTTGTTTTTGGCTGCAGCTGAGGTGGGCTCTGCACTGAGCTCTCCTCACCCTTTCCATGGCTGAACTCCTGGGGGTGGTGGTGCATCTGCAGGTTTTGGAAGTGCCCAACTTTCCCTCTTTGGGTCGGTCATTTGGCATTCAGCTGCCCTCCAAGTGAGCGAGAGGGGGGAGCTGTGCAAGCAAACACTGGGAAAAATGTTTTCCTCTGGGTACCTTTCCTCAATCATGGGCTGCAAAGGCACTAGAATGGAGCAGGGGCTGGTCCTGTTGTAGCCCAGCGTTAGACAGGAGTATTGGTGGGTGCTGTGGAATGAAGGGTTGTACAGGCAAAGCTCAGAGTCTTGCACATTTGACACCTAAAAGATGAGAGCTGGGGGTACCTTGGAGCAATGAGAACCTCATATTTTCACAGCAAGTATTTGTGGCATGTGCCTATCTGGTTTATATATTAAAGATACAAAAGAAATGTTTTATTTCCAAAACACTCTCAAATTTTTAAACTATGAAGCAGTATTTCATGGCTTGTTACACTGGGAATGTGATTCGTCTTCTGAACTCATGACTAAAACCATGCTATGAATGCACCTGTGAATGATTACACTTTAATCCACATTCTGTCATTCTGTTATTGCTTAATTACCCTGATAGAAAGAATCTTCTTTTTCTGCTAAGCACACTCATAAAACCAAATGTGAAATCTACAGCTGGTCTTAACCAAAGATCAACTGTACCAGCCTTGAGGAATTTCATGTTCTTCAGCAGGTCATGAAAAACAGAGGAAGTGGACAGAGCAGAGAGACACCATTAATTCAGCTCTCATAACTCTGTTCAGAGAAGAGAAGCTCAAAGAATGCTTTGTTAAGAAAAAAGTCGGGTGCAGGTGTGGACTGAAGCCTAATTGCTCTGTCAGGATTACGATAAAAAGAAATGTTATTGTCCGGAATTTTGAAAGGAGTAAGGATAAAACAATGACTAATATAAAAGTGTAAAGCAAGTCCCATTGAAGTCATTGGTAAGACTCACTGTGACTTCAAAGCTGGAAAATGTGAACTACAAAGGAATGTCTTCCCCTTTCAAGTTTAGTTGTGGTAGTCAGCCCATAGCTGCTTTTGTAGAAGGCTGGTGAAGGATTCAAAAGCCCAGTATGCTGCTCGTAAAAATTAATCCAAGGGACATTATCTTTGGCCTTTGTTTTATCCCAGGCTTTGCTTTGTGACTTTTGACATACTGACCTTAAGTCAAAACTTTGTCCTATTTGGTTGGTCTGTTCTTGCTAAGGCAAACTCCCAAAACTTCCCATGGGAGTCCCATTGACGTCAGTACTTTAACTCACACAAAGATTTGGGATTTGCTGTTTCTTTTGTACGCGAGGACATTTCAAAAGGTCATCTGCAACTTTCTACCTTCCTTATCTACCATATTATAAGGATTAAGACCATTTAATCTCACACTAGGTTTTACACTATGTAAATGTATATGATTTCAAGCCATAATGTGTCAGTAAGAAAGCTTGCCTTGGGTCCATTAACTAAATATCCAAAGGTATGGGTACAGCAATATACTCACATCCAAACAGACTGATCACCTCTGAGAGGTGACAAGGACTGGGACACCCCATGTTGGCAATTTGGCTCCCATCTGTGGTTGATTATCACCTCGAGCCACCTCCACCTGATGGCTACTTAGTATGAACAAGCTCAGTATTGCCCTGTTTGTACCATTGGTCAAACTATGACTTATTGGGATTGGAATCAAGCTTTTGGTGCTTCCTAGTTAAATTTCATCAGAAAACACCTCATCAAGGCTCATGCTTTGACAGTCTGAGTTCATGTTACAGAACAGGGATTGCATTGCCTTCCACTCCTGCCACATGTTGCTCCAGGACACAAATGGGCAGTGTGTGCGAGAGCTGGCTCTGTTTTCTGTTTAAGAGAGAACTACATCTTTACATTAAAGATGGGGGATGATGATTTCTTTCTGTTGCTCATGCATAAAGTGGAGGTATTCCTAATCTTCTGCATTACTCCATGAGACCTTTCTTTTCCTGCTTTTCCTTCTCAGTACAGAAAGCATAGTGAAGCCCTGATGAAAAAAATGTGACTTTTAAATACCGTTAAAATTGCTCTTTTAACCTTTTGGAGATGTACTCAGCATATTTTCAAAATATTTAGATATTATTCAGGGACTTGCCTTCACGCTGCCTCCTGAAAAGGCATTTTGCCTCTGTTTTTGCTTTCTTACAACCCAAGACACTTTCTTCAAATAAAGGGCTGCAGACTGCTCCATGTTTGGTGGTTTTACCAGGTCTTGGCATCATACAGGGTTTCATAACTTCAAAATAACTTTGTTGTGACAGTATCAAATGTAAAGGTTATATCAAAACTGTCACATTTGGGTCAGGACTGTAATGTCCACCTCTCATTCTTCATTGACCTAATCTTCATGCAAAATTGATGTCGCCTTTCTGAATAGGCTCAGGTTTTCTTCTGTGGCATCAATAGAGTTGGCTGTGTGAGCTAGAGAGCAACAATGAGCAAGTGGTAGCAGGGAACTGGTTAATACACTTATGTCTGGGGTTTTTATTATCTTTTATGGCATGTCTACACCTGACTTGCAGGTTTTTTTTGTTGCTTCCATTAGCAAAACAGTCTTGTGGCCACTTGGTTTATTTTTTATTTTGTTCTGTTTGTTGTTTTGGGGTTTTTAAGCAGTTCATTCTAGTACTCTGTATAAAAACCATGGATGTTTGATTGGACACGGGAGTCTCCACCTTTTCTATGCTCTAGGGTGAAAGAGGGGGGGAACACAGGCCAAGTGAGCCCACAGGATTGCTGAGTAAGTATTAACAGAAGAGCTCTGACAATATTCTCTCAGTCTTAATACTTCATATCATTACTATAAAAATGTAATAGGAATATAAGATACTTATAATTTACGGTCACTTTTATACTGGGAATAATGTGCTTTGTACCGTATCCTTTAAAGTGGTATTGAACCATTCTGTACAGTCAGTAGGTGGTTATGTCTGTATGTTCTTTGAGGCCTTTGAATAATATATAATTTGTTCATCTATACTGAAGTTTACTATGTTACAATGATGCTCTCAGACACACTTTTTTAATGTTTCAGTTTTTCTGTTCCCTTCCCTTCAATCTTCTTCCAGTTTATTTTAAGCTCTTTCACAGGCAACCTCATATTTCTTGCATAATTATCTTTGAAATTTGTTGGCTCACAGAGTATGGAATAACAGAAAAGCACCTGCACTGGCTTTTGAAATCACAAAGGGAATTTCATGCAGGTTGTGCATGTTGCCAGTGCTTTTAGGAAATGAGGTGGTTTTAACACTGGTCGAAACCAATGAGGAAAAAGGAAGTTGCTACTGAAATGCTGTGCAGTATCTCTCCTTCTAAATTATTCCTTGCAGAGATCTGAGGTGATCTGGTTCCATGTTGTCTGCAACACAGGATTTGAAGCATTTGCTCTCAGGCAACAGAAGTAGTGTTTTAGCTCTCCATGGTCTGCTGTTGTCCTGTTTTATAGCAGTCATTCATCAGGGGAAAGGGAAATCATTCACTGATAGAGAACAATAAAATGAAATTAATCCAGTGTTTCCCTTTCTCACAGACTGGCTTTGGATCACCTGAAGTTTCAGATAATTCCACAGTGTATGAAATATTAACATGCAGGTACATACTTCAGATTTCTATTAGTTTGAGGATAATCCATCACTAGCCACCATGTGGCCCTGTGAATTTAGATCAGACTTCATCAGGACAGCCTTATCAAACCAAACACAAGTCCTAGTGACCAGTGGGAGCACCATGACTTTTAATGCCTCTCTGGGCCAACACCTCACACCTCTCCAGTCATGCTGCTGGATAATTGGTACTGCTCATCCTCATTTTTCCATGTGCAACAGTGGGAGCAGAGAGAGGACATCATTCACCAGCACGTGCTCCTTTTGTTGGCGTTTTCCCTCCTTTCTCTCACCCAGGACCTACAAATGAAAATGTCATATCTGGTATCTGGTCACTCCTTAGGCAGACGATAAGTGCAGCCACGCTGTTGACATGAGCTAATTGAGTTTAATTTTTAAATTATGGATAAGATACCTACTATAGAGTGAGCATACATTCAGGAGCACTGTGTTCCTTCAGTACAGAGGTGCAGCACAGCCCCTCATGGGTCCCTGAGCTGGTCCTCAGCCCATGGATCCTCCCACAGCAATGGTGCTACCCCAGCTTGCACCATTAAGAGATGGGCACGGGGTATACAGACACTTCCTGGCCCTCCCTGGACTGAGAGCAGGATTTGAGCCTTGTAGAGTCAAATGAAAGACTCCTATTGACTTCAGGTCAGGTCCTTAGTAAATGCTTTGTTAGAGATAATCCTGTATCTATCAGCACTTACATCAAGTGAAAACAGTTCACAGTCACAAAGCCAATAGTTTTCTATTTATCTAATGTGTACTTTAGGTGGTATCACCAGAAAGCCTTTTTTTCCCCACTCTGTGAAAATACTTTCAATCAATTCTTATTTCTTGAAGAATGGGGGAAAAATGCTTTTTGAAATCCAAGGAGTCAGCTTCTCATCCCTCTAGCTGTGCTTCGGCCTAGATAAGAGGAGATCTCAGGGTCCCGTATTATTAATGCACTGTCTGTATGAATAACGAGCAGCCTTGGTGAATTATTCCACACTCCTGGGAAAATCTATAGCCCTGTCCTTCTGCGGCACCACTGGAACTGAGCAGTAGGCTCAGTATTTATTTTTATTTGGTGAATTCAGATGACTTCATTTGTAGGGAGGGAGAAAATGTATCTCTTCCCCACTGACACCCATTTAAGTAAACTCAAAAAAAAAAATCACAGAATATCACAAGAGCTATTAAAAAAAATGAGAAAGAGAGAGGGAGAGAAGCCTTACTATACACCGGAATATATTAAGACTTTTCTTTTTGTCCAGAAACATGTCTTCTTGAAACGCCCTTGCAGCCACCCTGAAATCGCAGCCAGATCCTGAGAGGTGCTGACTGCAGGGGGAGCAAAAGCAAAACTGGCAGTGATGATGCAGAGTAATTAGTTCATTTACCAAGGCACAGCAGCTCTCATTACTAGTTTGTCTTCTCATCTGCAGGGCAGAGGCTGAAGGGAGCAGAGGGGAGGTAAGTGCCTGACCCTGCCCATGGTGGGTGAGTTTTTGTGTCAGAGCACAGTATCATCTCCTGAACCCACATCATCAGTGAGCAGCCTGGGGAGAGCAGAGAGGCCCTGAGCAAGTGTATGTACAAGCAATCTATGTGTGGGTATATGTACATATATCTATGCTTATATATATATATATATAGGTGTTTCTGTGCACATGCTGCAGACCCATCCTGTCACAGGTGGTGTTACAGCACCCAGTGCTGTTCGAACACATATGGGTGTTTTCAGTGATTAAGGTACACAGGAGGAGGATGTTCAAGGATCACATCTGCAGCCTGCCTGAGCAAGATTGCAGTGAGGGTTTCCCAGTCAGGCACTTCCCCATCTCCCAGCGAGGGCTGTGCCGTTCATTCCACATGCAAACCTCCACCAGGCATTAGGGAGAAAGAGACAGATGATCCTGTGTTTCTGGGGTGAAGATGGTGCAGTTAATGAGATCTTCTGACTGTGGGTTTATGTGAGTACATCTTCATCTCAGCTATAATTTATCTCCCTACCTGTGTCTTATATTTCTTTCTTCTCCAATTGACATTGTGGTTTCCTGCACAGCAAAGCAACCACCCTTTTTAATATCGAGCCTATAGAACAGCTGACTAATCCACCCCTGACGAAGTGCAGAGAGCTCACTTAAATCCCAATTCCCGCAGGAAAAACATTTTCTTTTTCTACTTAAGTGGGAAAAAAAGACATGTCATGGCACTATCTCCATCTACCTGAGGGGTGGTCATTTTTCCAGGCTCCAGCTGACAGATTTCAGTGCCGACACAGAGGGTGTAGAGCCCTCACAGCCAACCAAGGCGCACAAGCAGCATCCCTGTGGTGAAATTAGGGATTGGTACAGCCATGGAGCAGTGTGAAGACACACAGGAACATATAATTACTTCACCTGCATACAGGGTAGAGCAACCTTTCTCTCAAATACTTGCAATAAGCCCACTAGAGGCTAAATGGAAAAACAGTAGGAGCTTTCTTCTCTGATGGGTAGCATTAAGTGTTAATCACAGCACTGAAAAGAGCCTGGTGAGGGGTTTTTGATGCAGGGAGGGCAGCCAGCCATGCCAGTGTGCCAGGCACCACAGGGAAAAAGAAGCACAATCTGGATGGGAAAAAAAACCTAGATGAAACTCCCTTGCAGGGGTGATGCCACAGGCAGGACTATGCAGGTGAGAACCATGAGCTCAGGTAACAAAAGGACTGGGAATGCTGCCTGGAGAGCATGGAGAACAACCAGGAGAAGGAGTTTCACAGCTTTGTATACAGACGTCTACCTCGTGGAGACCAGAGGAGGGGCCTCAGCCCCCTGTGAACTATCTGTGAATCTACAGGTGGTGGATGTAGGGGCCAGAAAAGCTTCAGCAATGCCAAGGGAGGCTCCTCTCACAACAGCCCAGCACCCAACAATGCTGAGGGAGAGATTTCCACGTGTATCTGTATCTGCCCCACGGGGCTACAACAGAAAGTACTTTGCTGCCATTTACTGCATATGTGTGGAGTGATGTTCCAGCTGACACAGGATGTGTGCTGTCTTAGGAGTAAAAGGTTTAAAGCTTTACCCCCTGCCTTTAAACAAGCACTGGGTCCATGTTTGCCTTGAGCAGCAGAGCCCACGTGCACAGTCCAAGCGCAACATCCAAAGCGCTCTCAGAAAGTGGTTTGACACCCAGGGGCAGATTTTCAGCTGGTGTGAACTGCCTCTTGAAATCCAGAGAGATCTGCTAGTTTGAGCCAAATGAGGACATGGTTTGTTGAGTTTAGGAAAATGAACAGAATGGTGACTGGCCATTAATCCTTGCTCACTGTCTTCAGGGAATATATGGGAGCAGTGTCCAGCTAATCAGTTGCCAAGGGGAGCTTAGGGAAACATTAGGGTCAGGTTAACATCTGTGCTGTATCCCCTCACACCAAATCCTTGCAGTAATTCCAATGATTATCTATCTCTGCAGGGAAGACCATATTACTAAATGGCTAATTCTGCATGACTTCACATCATACATCTTTTCTGCATCAAAGACTGTTTGTGGTGCACCAGGGCTGTGAAATGCTCTGTGTCTACAGGGGTCTCTATAC